>NC_056737.1:1986692701-1986722701 GCF_019279795.1 Protopterus annectens | reverse complement strand
CACACACACACACACACACACACACACACACACACACACACACACACAGTTGCCATGTCTGGGACTACAACTCCTACCTGACTAGTTTATCACACTACAGCATTACACAGTTATAGGATGCACCATGGGGATTACTGAACTACTTTTTTCACAAAGGTGTATTTCAAAGTGAATGACATGAGCAACCCTGCCAAAGTAGGGCATTTGAATTGTAGTGAGTGTGACTAGCCTAAAAAGCATTGTTCCCTATACAGATACAGACACATACACAAACAGTTTCCATGTCTGGGATTAGAACTCCTACCTGACTAGTTTATCACACTACAGCATTACGCAGTTATAGGATGCACCACAGAAATTATTGGGCTACTCTTTTCCCAAAGGTGCATTTCAAAGTGAATGACATCAGCAGGCTTGTCATAGTAGGGCTATGGGGAGGGCAGTTTGTGTGCACGGGCCATAACCAATTCATCTAGAGGTAGACACACCATACTCAGGCACACGCAGGTTTATATTCCACAGGTATCTGTATACAACTGCTAGATGACTCCTGCCTTGTACAGTCATGTTGCACAGCTAGCACTTGCAGCACAGAGTCTGTAATGCTGAGGAATACCAGTGGCTAATTTCTACAGTGAGTGACATTTACACATCATGTGGTTGTAGCCATTTGGTTGTGTGCTGGGTGGGACAGGCCTCGTGATGGAAGGCTCTTTGTCACTATCACTCTCTTCCACACATCTATGTATGTCTACTTTTGGCATATTATAGTGTGTTGTCCTTGGATATATGTGTGCATTCCTCTCCAATGTGTGTGCAAAGCATGACTGGTGCATACTGAGGAGTGTATGCACTAACATCTGCAACTGTCAGTTATGTATGGTCCACTGTTGTTGGCAGACATGGGCTTCATTTTTTAAGTGTGTGAGCATGCCCAGTATGCCCTTCTGTATTAATGTGTGGATCCATTTCAGGTAGTTTGTAATCCAGTGCAGACCTTTGTGTTCTACACCTACAGGTGGCAAACTGTTTCTGCAGGATATCTGTAGATCAGTTGGCTATACTGGGTCACACTGTGCCAGGGATAGTGTGTACTGTAGTTGATTGTGTCTGTGCTGCTTCTGCTACATGATACTGGTGTTAGCAGAGATATTCAGACATGTGTACTGTTATACACAGTGATGTTTTATGTCCTCAAGTACTGCCAGGTCGACATTTTTGCTCACAGTGATGTCCTGGGGAACACAGGGTGAATGCAGCTGTGTCCAGTATTGTGGTCAAACGCCTACATATTCATGGAAAGTTATGCCATTCTGGAGGGGGAGCTGCAGACACTTGCTGCTGGGTCTGTGTATCCAGTTCAGCACCTTGGTACAGTGCTGGCAGAGGATCCCTTACTTGTACATCCATCAAAATGACAGTATGGCCTTATCTTGCTGTGGCAAAACCTCACAGCTGTACAGATTCACACAGGTTACTCAGAGGCAGGGGTCATAAGTCAGGACATTACCCCTATTGTGGTGTACGGGCAGGTTTGTAGCCACCCATTTTTGTGTTTGCAGCCAGGGATAGTATGTGCACATAGCTGTGTGTCAGACCTTGCACATTCCCTGCTGCCCATGCTCCCACCCCCCTCTATTATTCTATCCTCTTCCATACATTATGCATAAATTCTCTGATACTTTCCCTATAATTATCACCTCATCACAGCTGTGTTTTGTTGTTGGTCCACAGTTCATGCAGTGGAACATAGTGGACATGTTACTGTGGTTTGTCCACATGGCATTACATATGGCTTATGTGGAGTGTGTTATGTTGTTATTTGGGTGTCCATAACATAACATACATTGGCAGTACGGGTGAGACATAGGCCTTTTGCAGAGGTCTGTAAGCCATTTGGTGGTGATGCAGACCAGCTGTAGCAGGCTGTTGCATTCTGTCAGTCCTACAGTCCCAGACTGCAATACAGTATATTCCCCTGGGTTGACAGGGTAGGTGTGCTAGGTGTTCATGCCAATACTTTCTATCAGTATTGAACAGGTGATGTGGATGGTGGCAGGGTGCTACTTACAGCTAGGGACACACCTGCATGGGACACCTGCACTGTATGCTGCATTCTTTCGCTATTGCCATACACAGGTGGGAGTCATATTGTACCCATTCCCAACAGCAGGGATACGACCAGAGAGGTACCTGTGGGTGGTGTTTGGGTGAGCTGGGTGCATGTGTGCTATGGACACTACTTGCATCTGATTCACAGATATGCATGGGGCATTCCAGTTATGCTGGCTTGTACAAGGACATCAGCCATTTCCCAATACATCAGTCCTATTACCTTTGTGATCTGCAAGTGTTCAGCCAAATGACATTAGTATTCCCCTACTACAAACCCAGATAATGTGATTCATATCTCTATGTACAGTTCCAAGGGTGTGTCCATTTCACGGTTACACATTATGTACTGTATGTCTGGGATACTTTTCCCTGTGTACTGCTTGTATATCTAGCCCAGCAGCTATGCCATGTCCATCTTTCAGATGGTGACACATATTACCACCATACATTTACAATAGCTTACTGCTGGCATGTGTTATACTGGGGTGAACTGTCTTTGGCACATCAGTTGTGAGGACTTGGCCCTGTCATCGGCAGTAGTGGACAATGGCCACCAGGTCAAACCTCAACATGCATACATACTGACCACTCTCACACAATATGAAACACACACCAACCTAACACACGCATACCTGCATATTGTACAAATGCTACATTCTATCCTGCTACCTTGGCCACCTCAAGTCATCTGTGCTCCACTGGTATTACACCTACACATACATGTTACTACATGTCTACATTGGATTGGAGGGGGGGGACACACCTGACTGTTACTACATTTCTACATAGGATTTGTGGGTGGCACACCTGACTGTTACATGTGTACATCAGATTGGGGGGGCACACCAGACTGTTACTACATGTCTAAATAGGAATGGGGGGCATCTGACTTTTACTAGATTTATATGTAGGATTGGGGGGGCACACCTGACTATTTCTACATTTCTACGCAGGATTGAGGGGCACACCTGACTGTTTCTACATTTCTACACAGGATTGGGGGCACACCTGACTGTTACTACATTTCTACATAGGATTTGGGGGGCACACCTGACTGTTTCTACATTTCTACACAGGATTGGGGTGGCACACCTGACTTTTTTCTACATTTCTACACAGGATTCGGGGGGGCGCACCTGACTATTTCTACATTACTACATAGGATTGGGGGGGCACACCTGACACTTGTACACATTTGCTATGACTGTACTGGTATGTCAGGTACTCCATTACATCCTGTATTCTAACCAATCATGCTGACTAGAGGCATATCAGTGTAGTACAGCTCTTAGGTTTTATTGACCTACATATCAGTTTCTTGACTTCCTACCCTTCATAACTAACATACCACTGCCTGACCTGCTGTAGTCTGTCAGTGTAGGCCTGGGGGGGTGATTACCTATAGCCATCATTCAGAGGCCTTAGCACCGCCTTTGTTTGTGTTTGTCTACACCTGTCCTGCTGGCTGAGACTGTTATTGGGTATGTGAACCTCCCTCACTGGCATGTGTGAGTTATATGGACACACATGTGGCCCAGCACATTTCCTGCAGTGGGTTTTGCTGCCATGTGTAGTACTGGCTACTATGGTGACACCAGTATTTGTTACAGATCTCATGGTGCACTATAGGAGTCTACTATCTGCTGGCATCCCATTCAGTCACCCAATTCCCTTGCATGCTCACATCCATGCCATAGATACAAGTAACAACACTTATTACTCCATTCGGCAATTGGTAAGGAGAGTGATTTACCTTGTGGGTGTGCCAGTATTGAGGATGGTGCTGGAGGGCTGCTTATGTCAGATGCACATAGTACAGTCCCTATACATGGTTGAACACAGGTAGTGTCATGTTTGGCATCCCTTTTACTGTATGTGTGAGTCAGAGAGTGGTGTCATTCCCCTTGGTCACTCCTGTGTCAGTGTATGTGCTATGTGTTGCCTCTTTGCCAAGGCCAGGGCATACTGGGCACACCTCCTTTTGCCTACTGGGGCAGGATCATGTTGTTCCTCCTCTGAGTCACTCTGTGCCTGTGCAGGCCTTGGGGGGGCTGTGTGGCCCTGCCCCATGCTGTCCTTTTTGCAACTGTTTCTGCAGGATCATATTGTGTAGCATGGCACATACTATGACAATCTGAGTACATGTAGCTGGGGAGTACTGCAATGGTCCACCGGATGTGTCCAGGCACTGGAACCATGACTTGAGCATTCCAAACGCATGCTCTATTACAACTCTGGTCTGTGCGTGTGCCTCATTATGGAGTTCTTGTTCGGGTGTGTGAGCATTTCTATGGGTGTCATCAGCCACAGCTCCAGTGCATAACCAGCATCCCCCACTAGGTGACTGTAAGGGATGTCCCAACTGGCAAATCTCTGGCACAGCTGCATCAGATGCCAGATGTGGGAATTGTGATAGCTTCCAGGGCAGCCAGCACACACACATTCATTATAATGCCCTGGACATGGCACATGACCTGGCAGTTGATGAAGGGGAAGCCTTTGTGGTTGATGTAGATGCTACCCTGCTCACCAGGTGGTGCTTTGATGTGTATGTGCATGCATTCTATAGTGCCCTCTACCTCAGGATATTATGCTATTTGGTGGAAAAGATGCATATTGCTGGCCAATGCCTCATGGGTGTTGGGGAAATATATGTGCTCACTGGCATGTGCTGACATGGCATCCAGGAACTGGTGGAGTACCCTGGATGCTGATGCCTGTGAGATCCCCATTATATCTCCAGTTGGCCTTTGGAAGGTACCTGTAGCTAGTATTCGTAGGCCTACACATACCTTGGTATCCACTGGGATGGGTTCCCCTCTGTTAATTCTGTGTGTGAGGCTTGACCGGCACAGCTCAACAATTTCCTGTAGGTGGTCCCTGTCCACCCTATAGCGCTCCACTATCTCCAGCTCATGCAGCCCCTGGTAGGTTACCCTAGGAAAGTACACTCTTCTCCATCTCCTCACTTTGGGTTGGTCGACAGCATTCTCATCCTCACCACCCTCAGCCTCTTCCACATGTTGATGTATGATAGCTATTGCAGCCCCTATCATTTTGTTGTTTTTATTTGTTAAAATTTGCCTGCTTGTATACACTGGTGGTGTAGAGTATGTGGGAAAAAACAGAGGTAAATGTGTTTGCATAGTTTATAGTAGTGTTCTGGGATGGGCTGGTCTGTTACCTGTGTAATTGGCTGATTCTGATACATTTCACCTGCCAGCTATGCTAGTTTTTATAAAGATAACCTTTCTACTGCTGTTTTCCCTTCCTGTTGCCTTCCTGTTTAAACCCGGGGGTGTGCCGCGCAAACACAGTGCTGAAATGTGCACAGAGCTGCTATTTCCTTTTTTTTCCTTTAAAACTCTATGCATGGTGCACACACATGTTAAGGCAATGTAAAGAGTGCTAGGCAGCCTCAGATATACCCCCTTGCTTAGCTCTGCTAAGATAAGGGCAAATCTGAGCCACAGGGCTCCACTCCACTTACAGTATGTCTGACACCCCCCCCCCCCCATGATGTCAGCTAACTCCTAGGCTTGACCAAGCTATTCCTGCTCTTACACTGTTGGGTGATAACTAGCATGCAGGGGAAATCTGGGATTCAGTATCATTCCCTTCATTTGCTTAGGATTGCCTGCTGATGCATAGTTACAGGTCCCACACTGAGCCTCCCCCCTTAGCAACCACTATTCACTGGCCATGTTGTCTTCTGCCTGCCATTGAGTATAATGGCAAAATAATGATTTTGGTTAGAATGCTTATTTTAGGGTTTTTATTTTATTTTTCGCCCAATCCCGTTTGTGCACCACTGCCCTACGCTTAAACAGCTGAGATCGGCTAAAAAAAAAAATAAAAGTTAAATTTTTTTTATTTTTACAACTGTTTTCCATGCCAATGGCCATATATTTGGCCATTGGCATGCTTTCTACATAATATCCACCCTTTATTTGGAGCTGTCATGGCTCCGTTTTGTAGTCTGCAGAAATGTACTCGGTTACTAACCAAGTACATTTCTGCAGATTACACTAGTCCTGCACGGCTGGCTTCCAGCTTCTTGGATTACAAATTCACCTCATTTGCATGGATTTCACCTGCAAAGGGGGTAATTTGCATATAAGAGCTGATTCCATGTAGGACTAGTGCAGGAGCACTCATGTACATCACTGGAGCTTATTCCTGGATTACACAGGAGATATATTGCCTGCTGGAGCTCCTGCACTAGTCCTGCACACCGTGCAGGGCTTGCTGAATCCTGGGGTATATCTAATGACATTTTAGAATGCTAGGATGTAATTTACAATCTTGCTAACTTTTTTATTTTAGCTGTTTGTAAACAGGGTAAACCCACTGGTGAAAGTCTCTGTTTTCATGGCTGACCAGGGAGGACTGTCTGATTAAATTACTTTCTCAGAGTTACTCAGTAGGCAAATGAATTGAAAGGACCCAAACCCCATATCTTTAATTACTGGAGCCTTAATTCTCTGAGCTAACCAGATGCTCCGTGTTAACTGTCATACCAAAACATTCAAAGATAAAATTTGAAAGCCAAATTGATAAGTATATGGGCAAGAAAGTTTACCTTTATTTCATGAAGAATGCACCACAATTAGAAGTGAGCATGATATTTATTTTCATCTTGTGCCATTAGTCATAAGATGACTGCTACAAACGCACCGTGTAAAACCAAAACCATCATGGTTATTAAAGGGCAAACAAAGCATTATATAGTCAAAAGATCAAAGAGACATAAATGTGATGAAATAGACAGTCCCCGGGATTCATGAAGCTTGCGCCAGGGGCAGGAATAGCATAGGCAGTCAAATGCTAAATATGGCCGCCAAGTGATTCAAGCACGATCCGATTCCATGTGCACTACCAGTGTATGCCAGAGCTGCACAGCTCTTGGCGCATGTATGCTAATCACCCCATGCACAGTAGTGCAGCATGCAAATGAAGAAACATAGCACTTCATGAAGTGGTGCAGGTGTAGCGTAAGCATACAGAAATGTAAACCAAAAAAAGGTTTACATTTTTTCAAACAGAACATCGGAGCCATGAAAGTGGACCAAACTTACGTATTACAAAGTCAACATATGCCAATGGCTAAATATACAGCCAATGGCATAAAAAAACACGCACAATACATAAAAAATAACATTTAATGTCATGGCCACACTAACACAAACTACAACCGCAGGGCATGTGTGCACAAAAGTGAACACAAGGAAAATATATATAGATGTCATAAAATTGCAATGTAACACAAATCATGATTTCACCATACTCGTCAATGGTATGCATGCTACACCACAACCAGGCACAAGGGTTGCTAAGGGTTTATGACAGTGTTCAGCACAGTAACTATGAATTAGTAGTCAATGCCATGCAAATGAGGCAAGTAATACTGAATCGCAAACGCCTTTCCGGCGTAAGGCTGTACCACACAGCGTAGCAGTATAACACCGAGGAGTGGCCTGGAGGTATACATGACATCAGCAGAGGCGTGTGCCACCGTAGCTGTAAGCACATTGAGCATTGCTAATCCGGGTTGCCCATCGCTAAGCAAAGCCGCAGGATAGGGGTGTGGATGTAGCCATAGCTTTGCTTAGCTGAGAGCACACAAGGTGACCGAAAGCGCATGTGTACGCGGATGACAACGTGCTCGAAACCCGGTAAATGGCTGCATGCGGTGCGCACCACAGCTGAAACAGGAAGGTTATGGGAAGACAATAAGGAAATGCCGCAGTAGGGTAATTGGAGTACAGCTGAGTAATTAACACCTATTAACTCACAGTGGGCCATTGACAGTAGCTAACAAGGCTGCTAGCAGCAACCTGCAGAACAAGAAAGGGGAGGTGCCGGATTGCAAAGAAAAGAGAACTGTCACAGCAGAGCAAAGCAAACCTGCAGCAGATCGGCTATAGAACACACTTCTCAACACAATCCTGGGTTGGGAAAGTACAAAACAAGAAAGCAGGCTGCTGGATGCATGGCTGACAATGGGAGGGGAATCGGTTTGAAAAGTGAAGGCAAGGGCAAGAGGTGATCCACAGCAGCCAAATGTAATTCAACACCAAAGGCACCAAAATAGCAGTACCTGTGGTAAAACACATAAGTAAGATACCCTGCAGCTCGGATTGTACATACACACCCTATGACATCATCAGCTTCCAAAGCAGAATATTATAAAGTGTGAAGGCACCTCACACACACACGTGTATTCCCAAACACTGCACCATCGGTGTAAACAGACGGGGAACTTTTACAATGTACATGTTGGGAGCTGCCATAGCTGTGATTCATCAGCATGTGTTGGAGACTGAAAATGGTGTTGAGGATGATGCTGACAACCACCTCAGGCACTGGAGGAGGAGAAGAGTGTTCAGACCAAGGGTAACCTAACCTAAGCTAGATGATCTGGAGATAGTAGAGCATTACAGGGTGGACAGGGACATCATACAGCAAATCATTGAGCTGTGCCCACCACGCCTCAGAGCCATAAACAACAGAGGGGAACCCATCCCAGTGGACACGAAGGTATGTGTAAGCTTGAGAATATTAGCCACAGTTACCTTTCAAAGGCCAACTGGAGATATCATGGGGATCTCACAGGCATCAACATCCAGGGTACTCCACCAGTTCCTGGATGCCATGTTACCACATGCCAATGAGCATTGATACTTCCCCCGAACTCAGGAGGTGTTGGCCAGCAATATGCACCTCTTCCATCGTGTGGCAGACTACCCGGAGGTACTGGGTGCAATAGACTGCACGCACATACATATCAAGTCACCACCTGTTGAGCATGGTAGGCACTACATAAACCGCAAGGGATACCACTCTATCAACTGCAAGGTCATGTGCAATGCCCAGGGCATTATCATGGGTGTGTGTGCTGGCAGCTCCGGAATCTACCACAACTCCCACATCTGGCATGCCTCACAGCTGTACCAGGTATTTGTCAGGGGGGACATCCCATATGGCCACCTTGTGGGGGATGATGGCTATGCACTGGAGCCGTGGATGATGACTCCCATCAGAAATGCACACACACACACACGCAAGAATGCCATAATGAGGCACACGCACAAACCCGAATCATCATAGAGCGTGTGTTTGGGATGCTGAAATCACAGTTCCATTCCTTGGGCATATCTTGTGGAGCCTTGCAGTACTCTCCAGACATGTGTGCCCACATCTTCATAGTATGTGCCATGCTACATAGTATGTTCCTGCGGAAACAGCTGCAGCAAGGACATAATGGTGAAGGTCCTCACAGCCCACCGCAATTGCCAAGGGCACCACAGGCACAGAGGGATTCAGACAATGAACACCCTGTGCCAGCCCCAGTAGGCAGACAGAGGCATGCCCAGTATGCCCATGACTTGGCAAAGAGGGAACATATAGCACATACACTGACAGTGTAGGCACCTATGGACTGACACACTTCTCCACCTGCACACACAGTAAAAGGGATGGCACACACACACGGCCATCTGTAAATCGTCATGTATAGGTGGTCTACTGTGTGCATCCTACATAGGCAGCCCTCAACTATTGCTCACACAACTGCTATTGGCACAAGGTAAGTCAATACCTGAACAGTAAATTAAGCTAACAGCATATGTTGATACTGTATGTATAGGTTCCTAGGTACATCGGTAGGTACATGCCTAATTGTCAGAGGCCATTCATAAGCCTAGACAAAATGTGTCTGCTGTCACCACCCCATTGATTAACTAACTGTCCTGTGGAGCAGAGCCAATTGTGGGATCCCTGGGGTGTAACCATTGTTACCCACCCACTCTGCAAGAATTCCCTGGTGTGTTAATGAGGGGCTCCATATAATGTAATCAGGGATGTAGTTCCAAAGCATGGGGAGTACCCATGACAGGTATCTGTCACCCCAGCATTCTCCAGTTATGGTTGTGGCAAGGTGTAGCACATTACAGTGTGTGGCTCACTGTGACATGGATTCCCATAGCTGGAGCACATCCATTAAGCATCACTTGGACATACCATTAATAGGTATCATCCATATGTAAACTAACTGAGTTACACATTTGTTTGCAGTATGGAGGAACAGCCATAGTACAGTCTACATACTAAACACCATAACACTTGTACATATCCCAGATGCCTCAGTGGTAAAGCCACTGACTGTCTCGTGCATGGTCCCGGTTCCACGACCTGCAAGGGCTGTTACGTAATTCTGATGTCCCGAATAATGGATGTTGATGCAGGTCATTAGAGCACATTTAAGCACATGTTAGCGGGTTTTTGCACTGGTAAGTGCTGGTAAGCATCGTTTAAACATGACTACATGGATATGCGCAACACAGGTCTAACCTTTGCTGAATATCACGCAGATCACGGGCAAAGCTGCCCAGAACTGCTGAAATGTGCATTATTTACCCCTGTACTAATAGTGCCTGCTCTGAGAAGTAAAATGACCACTGCCAGGAGTAGAACACGCAACCATGTACACAATCTTCACAATAACCTACCACTAAGCTACCTGAGATGTACCAATGACAGGTGTGTATTGTGACAGGTTAAAACACAAAAGGGTAGAGTTTGGGAAATAGTATACACCGCCCTGTACCCAATGAAAGGTGTATTCTCTCTCTCTCTCTCTCTATGTATATATATATATATATATATATATATATATATATATATATATATATATATATATATATATATATATATATATATATATATATATATATATATATATATATATATATATATATAGAGAGAGAGAAAGAGAGAGAGAAAGGGTGATAGATATATGTCGATATATATGGATATACATATATATATATGCAAATATATAGATAGGTTAACAACATCTACACAACCATGGAGGTACATATATATAGGATACTACCAAATACAGAATGCTTTACATACCGACGCGCATAATCACGAGGCTTAAAGACCGAAAGACCACAGTACCGGAACACCAGAACTGTGACTACTATTATCACGATGTTAAGGGACATTTAGTTATTGCTTCTCTGCAGTTCAGGTAGGTACTGTGTTTAAGTGTGTTTCTGATTTCTGTAGTGTGTGTAAGTGTGTGTTCTGAGTGTGGTGTGTGTTTCCGGGGGACTGTAATGTGTATGTGTGGGTTTGCTTCGTGTGTCTGTTTCTGCTAGCTCAGAGGTAGATTATTAAAGTAGGTGTGGTGTGGGGTTGCAGCCACCCACATGGGGTGTGTATGGGAGCATGGCCACCTGGCCATACGTAGTGTAGGATGGTTTGTTTGGATGTGATGGGTAGCAGTGTGTCTGTGTGCCTGTGTGTGTTCTGTGTTTGTGTCAGTTCCGGGAGTTTGACTGTCGCGAGTTTGAGTGTTCAGTATTGGGGGGTTTGGGAGTCTGGGAACAGTAATGTGGTCGTTGGAAGTGTGTGCGCTCTTGAATCCATGGGTATGCCATATACAGCGGTTGAAATCTTCAAATATGTGCATAACATGGACCATAGCAATCACACATTCCACCATGACCGAACGTTATGAACAAAGGATATGGAGAGTATATATGCCTATACACTATTACAAATATGTGCTATGGACATGAGCCAAAGATAGGGTTACCACCTGTCCCACCTTGCGAGGGGCAGTCCCTCTCTGTGCGGTAGTGTCCTGACCAAAATGAATACAAATACTAATGTCCTACAATCTCGAGACATTTGGCATGTTCCATATTTAATGTAATTGTTGCATAAAATAGTCATCTGTATCTAAAATACCTGCATGTAACAAAAAACAGGATAAGCAAGTAAACCGCTACAAGAATATAAGCTTTTATATAGGCATATATGTAAAGTTCTAGACTTTGTACTGACCGTGGGTATGTGTCAGCCTCTAAAATCCGATGTGTGTCCTGCAAATGTCCCACTATGGCCATTTGAAAAGTTGGCAACCCAAGCCAAAGAGGGTCAGTCACCAACACAACTCCAATGAGTGCAAATATCTGTGACAGAAATACATGAGACAGCTTTCATGTAGCAACATTTCATTACATACCAATGTATTTCCAAAGGAATTGAATGACCAACATCACCTGCATGCTATACAGGAACCAATTAACATTGGCTTAATGAATAAGCCTGCAATTACCATAGTATTAGTCTACTAAAGGATAGGTCTTCAAATAGGGAAGGAGCCCTCACACACATATCGAATATGTATAAATGCAGTTCCTACATACCTGCATCTGCTATGTACACCCACCTACATCTCCCCCACACTCGAAACAATTGCAATACAGACTGTAATAACATCACAAACATCCACTCACTCTGTGACATCTGCAGAAGCATTAACATACCTTGTCAGAGACACACTATAATGGCCCTATGTGAAATCGTTGCTGTTGTACAATGGAACAGACGCCGATGTTACAGGGTTTGGTTGCAATAATCCCGTATCAGACGGCTGATATAACAGCTAGACTCATGTGTAGAACTGCATGCTCTAGCCATTACACACAATCCACGGGGGCCATGAAGTTAGTATATCTCTGTGTGTCTCCATATAGCTGTTGCAATTCATCACAAACAACACATCCAGGCCATCTTCCTCGAAGGTAGGGCAAAGGGACAATGCCCAAGTGGACTATTTAGTTATACCCCACTGTTGCCATGTCATTGGCTAATGGAGTAGCTGCACAGCTGATGTGCATGTAATCATCTACTCCAGAACACCAATTGATGGCAGGATACCACGTTACTGATATCTAAGTATAAAAGGATGGCTTGTCATACATTCAAACCGTATGTACATACCAGTAAAACGTTACAACAGAAAACGAATAGGACTTATATTACCGTCAACTCAGGATACTAATAAGGTATGTAGAACACTCAGTATGTTAGTGTATGTAGTACCTGTTCTGCATTAATTAAAGTGTACGCAATGCATATAGTGGGAAAAGGTATTATGTAGTGATGTATTGTTGAGCATAGTAACGCTCGTAGAAATTGTGTGTACTGTTGTGGGCCACAAGGTAAACACATCATACACCACAAGGGATGCTATATAAGGACTTTAAACACAACAATTCCACTCCAGCCGGTGTCAGTGGCAGGGTTTGTCCAACAAGTACGTGCCATAACAAGGGATAGTATATGTTGATATACTGTAACAGTAGGCATATGTATGGGCGTATAACTGAGAATATCATGTCTAAGGTGGTCCTGCTGTGCAATTATGATTTGCATTGTGGGATATTGTGGCAAAAATGTGAAATGTACAGTATTGTGGTAGATATGTCTAACATTTTACATTACTGTTATGTTATGCAAACATCAGGTATGTCTATTGGCATGTAGAATACACAATAACAGGATACATATGACTTGTAGTCACCAGACAGTGTATCAGCATGATAGCTAATTGAAATGGAAGAGCTAATCAATTATCCATGCACAAAGGACATGTAATAGCATCATAGATTCATAGTCAGGTACTATGCTGTCTGGCCAAGGCCATTCATAAGCCTAACTACAGTGTTTTCACTTGCGGCACCTCCCTAGGTTAGTGTCCTGTGCCTGTGAACAGCAGAGCCATTTGTTTCCTGCACCTCTGTACAGCAAAACCACTGCAGTGATCCCTGGTGTACATGTCTGTCTCCCATCCACCCATCGAGGTATCTCTTGAAGAGTGCTAGTGAGGGTCCCTGCCTGATGTACATAGGAATCATGTTCCAAAGCATGGTGAGTGTCTGGGTCAGGAATGTATCCCTCCAGCATGTCCTAGTCATCGTTGCGTTTAGACATATCCCAGAGCATGTGGCTCTCAGTGGCTTTTGCTTATGTGGAGCATATCCATCAGTATTGTTTTGGGCATGGGCCTTGTATGTTCAGCAGAGATCACCTCTGAGTATGCGGTATGCAAACGAGTACAGTTGGGGTTTCTGTAGTTGGGCTGCATACGTCATCCTTCGGTGGTCAGTATTCCTCTTGGTGTGGTAATGTTGTGGTATGTAAAGCCATTGCTGTTGTCTCGTAAGGTACATCCCAAATGGGGTGTTGTACCCTTTAATGTGTCTCATAAATGATGAGTAGAGAGGCACAATGGCTGCCTTTGTTCTGGCTACAAACCCATTAGAGATTAGGGTGGCCACATAGAAGGATATCATGGAAATCGCATCCTGGGATGTTGTATGGTCACATGGATGCTGTGTTCCTGGCTTTAGAGCGTGCAGCTTTGAACTGCATAGTTGTGATCGCAGGTACTCTGCATCGTTTCTGTATAGATATGGGCCCTTTAGGGTGTGAGAGAGGTGTAAAGTTAGCACTGAACCTATCTGCCAGGATGTTGCCAATATCAGTCGGTTCTGTAATGTTTGTGCCTTACTGCTGTATGTCAGAGCAGATGTGGATATCACCATCAAGAGTAGTGACATACCTCTAGAATGCTTTGTGGTAGTCTTTGGAATTAGTCACAGTTATGTTTACGTCGCTAGCTTTGGAGGATGTAATAAGGGATCTCAGATTCTTACTGAGGCTGACCAGGGAGCTCCTCCACTCATGGGATTGTACTCTACTTTGCAACAGTCTCCTCCTTCTGTTGTACATTATGTCCATGGCAGTGGACCACCAGAGTGGCATCCATTTTCTGGTGGGTATCATCATGGTTCTGTTTGGGATAGCATGATCCATGCAGTCGTGTAAGTGCTAATTAAGTGCAGTTGTGCATGATTCAGTGGTTGTAACTGCATTGTCCATCTGCACGGGCGTCATGACGTTTACTATTGCTGTCATAAGAAGCATGAAGTTGGCCTTGTAGAAATATTGTACTGTGTTTTCCTTAAAGGGTGTGGTGCCGGGATGTGGATAACAAGGGTGATTGGCGTACGTTCAGATCTGACCAGCGAGGAGATAACACCAGGTGTGGAACACCAGTTACACATGTTGGTAATGACCAGGTCTAGGATATTGTTGGCCCCGGTGGTGGTGTGGATAGGTTGATCCAGGCGATTGGAGGTTATGAATCCCAGAAAGCATTGGCCTATTGTGTCAGTACATGAGTAGGTATCCCAGTTAATGGTGGGGTAGTGTCAGTCACACATCAGTAGTGTCTAATTGAACCCTACTTTCCAGTACACCAAGAAGTGAGGACCGTTAACCATGGGGTATGGTGTGGGATCTGTAGCAAACTACAATTTGTATAGCAGTTATGGCCAGAGATAGTTGCACTTGGATTACCTCTGATGCATTGTGCTAAGCAACCAGCCTGGAGGTGTGGATATCCTTGGGAAATATGGACACACCTCTGCCGTGGACATGACTGAAAGGTGTGGTATGAGTAATAGCCTGGTAGTGCAGGGGTGCTCTCAGGAGCCTAGAAGCAGATATCGAAGTGATCCATTACAAGGAGTGGCTCGGGTGAGTGCGTTTGAGATGAAGACATCAAGCATTGAGTAGCATTACCCTCAGGTTTTTCTTGCCTGTTCCTGTTATGGTGGTGAATATGTTATTTGAACTGTGCCTAAAACAGGCACTATAGGAGCAGCAAGAGCCTTAGCCATTATCTGGAATCCCAGGGCTGACAGGTGCAGGCCATCTGTGCCAAAGCATTGTGTTCTGTTGACCATGTCATTCAAAGCAGACAGATACTGGATACCCTTGGAATGACACCAGAAGCATAGCCAATTGTTGAAGTAAATCATTTTGTCCTTGTACTGCATTATCAGTCTGGACAATGGCAGAATGCTACTCAAGGCTAGGGCGATACCTGCCTGGGCTACAAGATCAGAGAGCTATTCCATGTCTCTTTACATGTAGTCCAGGAAGGTACATCTCAGGGCATTCACGCTAACATGGAGAATGACACAGTCATATTGTACCTGTTGAGGAGTGACCTGAGTGCATAGGTTATGTTGCGGATCCTGTTACCTGACAGGCAGCTGACAGTAACTATCACGTTGTGTAGCCTGCTGAGTGGGACATCAGTGTGGCTGCCTATAGAGTCACCTATGACTAGTGTGTTGGGTACGTTATATCACCCTATTGGCTGTGGTTGATGGGCACACTGAGTCTGTGGGCTATAAGTAATTGGTGTTGTGTTGGGAGATGGGGGCTGCCTGCGTTTCTGCTTTGGAGTTCTCTGTTGCCTAGACAGAGTAGTATTGAGAGGCTCCGCAAATGTTGTAGTCTTACTATGTGTGGCCTGTGGTGGTGGAGATCTAGTGAGACTATGTGATGAGTGTGGTATGGTGCAAACGTTTAACATCCCCACATGATTGTCAGGTTCAGTCTGGGTTGGAGAGAGCTTTACCTCCAGCATGGCTAGATATGTGCATCTCCCACAGGTTGTAGTGTTGTATATTAGGAGGAAAGTATTGACTGTGTACACGAGACAATTTCTATATTGCCTCATGATGCCCATATTCATCATATAGACAGGTGATAACACTGGGAATTGACACATGGACATGCCTGAATATTTAACTATTTGCCACTAGATATGTGAGGAAAGTGTGTACAAGAGCTGTTTTACTCTAAGCAAGTGGGAAATGTAAGTACAAACAGTGTTTACCTGTAGGTAATGAGAAGGATTGAGTGCTATAGTAATTAATAGCTCATGAAGTGCTTACATGTTCTGAGCAAGTGCTGAGCATGAATAAGCAATACAGATAGGGTGTTGGATAAGATAAACACACTGCCCCCCAACAGGTACACAATCACATATCCATGAACACTACAGAGCCCCTGTAACCATAACTATGATGGTACAAGGTGCACTCAGGCTGCATGGGACCTGTCCACATCCCTGGTTGTATCATACACATATGGCAAAACAGTTTGCTATACACATCATGTAAAACATAGCTTCATGTCAGTCTGTGAAAACACTGAATGGTGCACACCAACAGTTATCACAACCCACAAAGTGGAGACACCACTCATAATGGGAGGCACTGCACTACTACCCTGCTGAGTCTGGTCTGAAAGTCCATGAACCTTAATCAACATATATGTTGTTAGCAGTACAGATGTAGATGACAGTATGGATGATTTCACACTGCATATCATACCTGTGACAGGTCATAGGACATCATCACCCATATTGTGTTCCACCTACACTCAGTATACTAGATGTACCTTTGTATGTCACAGGAGTGTTCTGCCAGTGGACTGTTGACAGAACCAACACTACAAAAGGTGTCTGAGTAATATGTGCAAATCACACCAGTGGCAGCTACAGTAAAACAGGGTTAATTTGTTGTACTCCCCCTCATTGTAGCCCATACCACACAGACAAATGGGAGGCATCTCCCTATGTAAGTATGTGAATGGCTATGACCTAGGAGCAATAGCTGACTCAGTGTTGTGGACAACATACAGAAGGGGCTTTGTGGGTGAGGTGTGTGACATATGTGCACAATCTGACAGCTGCATATTGCATTGTCACCGCTAGGTTAATAACTCTGTACCCATGAACTTCCACCTAGGCAGCGATCAACATAATGGACACTGTGTGTAAGGGATGCTGCTGTGCAGTTTACCTCCCTGAGCTAGTGACGTCAGCAAGCCTATTAGGTAGTCATAAGAGGCAACCCTGGTCATGACAGGGTGCCATCCATGGAGATCATTGTACAGCCATACTCATCACTCAAGTGACCAATTTTGGATCACACATCACCTTTAAGGGGTATTGGCCATGTTTGGATGGCCGACACCAGCCTTCACAATCCTCATCTCCACTATGTAGCATGATGCCTACCCTGCATAAAGACATGTCCAACACTGTGATGTTGGACATGCTACACGTACATATCCTGATCTGAAATACATACGTCATGGACATCCACATTCCTAGTACAAGGATCACCACATGCTGGACAGATCCTTGTGCCATACACGTTACATACTCCTGCCATGCTATGCAACCCTGTCCAGCAAAGCTACACATTTCACCTCTGTCAGATATGGTGTGATGACCGCATGGTAGATGTATCATTAACCATGTGGATCAGTTATGTGGCACTGCTTCACCTGGAGCCGGAAACACGGCTGTCGGCTACAGCTAGGTAACCTCACATCCTAAGCTCATACATGGCCCAGGGCATACAGACTACTAGATGACCTTGGCCGTACATGCTATAGTTGATAACCATCCCTGCAAATACCATCAGGCTAGCCAGTGTCCCATGTGTATCACATGTGCAACACAGGCGATACGTGGCAGGATGTTGAACTGCTGTACAGTGCCATGTAGATGTATATGTCAAAACACATGCATGTAAAGGCTTCCGTGTGCATGTCTGCATTGTCACAGGTCATGTCCGTTAAGGCAGTGTATGTGTTTATATGTGACATATACACAACATCAAGGTCAACAGCATTAATGTGGACACATCCAGGCATGTGCTGATAGGTAAGAACACCAGTACAGGCAAACAGACATGCCCACATCAAGACAGCATCCACATGGAGTATGAGCAATGTAATCAGGTGACTCACATATATGGTGATAATATCCAATCCCCATTGGGTGTCACATGTGTGTGACACAAACATGTCAGTGGTGTCAGTGCCATGATGATTTGCAAAGACAACTTTTTGTAAGTAATAAATGTGATACACATGTATGTGCAGCTGTATCTCTATGCATTTCTGAGATACTGTGACCTGTCTCCATAATTATGTCTTCCAGATATGCCACGAGCAAGGCTCCCAGCCTATACCTGCTTGGAGGATGAGACCCTTATACCTTACCTCCAAGACAACTATGATGTCCTGTTTAGCCATGTGCCACAGGATGCACAGCAGTGGGATGACCTGTAGCAGGAACTTCGCAGGAGGGTTAATGATGTGGGTGGCCATAACCGCACATACCAGCAGGTGCGCAGACACTGCATGGACCTGATCAGATGTGCAAAACAGCATGTGAATGCAGTCACCAAAGAACAAGGTGCAACAGGTGTTGGGCCACCAGCCCAGCCCCCACTCACACGTACCAAGGAGCTACTGGCCAACCTGGGGACACCGTCAGAACAGCATCCACAAGCCATAGCTGACATTGTGGAGATGGGTGTCTCTCAACCACCGAGCCTGGAGTTGCCTGGTAAGTCACTACTGCACATATAACTATTATATCCCATATAGTTGTATGTGTCACTGTACAATATGTAATGTAACATCATATGCAAGGCATGTATACACACATGCCACATACTATAGTATGCTACTCTGTGTATGCACACATGTGTATACCCCATAGTATATCCTATTGTACTGGCGAATGTGTTAACATGCACATTGCACCCTGTAGCTGTCATACAGTTGTGGATAATGATCGTACTGCTGTGTCACCCCTATATAGGTACCTCTGGTGTTCCCCTAGGACAGCAGGCCATTGCAGGTGAGACAGTTATAAGTATCAGGCATGTTAATGCACAGATCTATTCACCATGTGGCCAGTTAACACATGTACACATAATGTATGGTCTGGTCACAATATACAGGTCACATCTGCAATCCATCACACTGGCTACTCATGTGCAATACTTACAAACTAAGTGAAACACTGACATGAAACCTCAGAAACTGTCATTACTAGATGTGTGGACAGCTGTGCATACAACGGTGGAGGTATTGTTCAATGTAGAAACATGTACTACACATCAGAACTACACATGTGGGGTACACAAACAGTACTACACAGTGAGCTGGAGTATGGGCAGCCTGCAGGATTCACCATTGTGGATGATGCCCCTGCTATGAGTGCACACATTGTGATGTGCCATCTGACATGTCCATGACATGTAGTGGTCCGGCTGCAACATTGTCTCACTATCCCATAAAACATACCCCACATACCAAACATACATCCCTTTGTCTGCATACCTCTGTGGACAGTGGAGTATATGACATCTATGGGTGTATGTCATATGGGACAACACAGACATGTGAGGTAGATGGCCATCACAACCGTTTGGCCAACACATGTTCACACATGGCCATGGAGGATGGCCAGAGACATGTAGCAACACACAGTAGATGTGATGTGTTTGTGTGTACACCCTGTTGTACATTGGCTACACACGGTCCAACTATAGCCTTTGTTGAATGGTTATATAGCAGATGTGGAACACTGGACATCCTACAGGCCTGTGCACAGCTTGTGGAGGCATAACATCATTCGACTACATAAGATGTATTGAACATCATGACTGTGTCACAGCATGACAGTAGTCACCTGTACAGCATCCACATACATACACAGACAACCACATCAGGCCACAGATACAGTACATTTCCCTTGCTGCTGTTGGACATCACTGTCAGTCGTGCACCTCGTGTGTGTGGTACATGAATGTCATGTGGGACATGGTGTATTGACAAGTCTGTCATGTATGGACATGGTTGCCAGGCAGCTAAAATATGTTTGCAGATGTGCAGGGATGCCATCCGTATGGCCTTCAGTGACCTGTGTCACACATTCCACATCATGGTTTAGCGTGTATACACCTCAGCGACATGGGACACAATCCACAGTATATATATATATATATATATATATATATATATATATATATATATATATATTGTGTATGCACACAGTCATGGCTATGCACTGTGTCTGTAATTCACACTGTATAGCAATAGAGACACCTCATGATTCCATGCAATGGCACTGTGTCTGTACTTCACACTGTATAGCAATATAGACACCTCATAATACCCTTAAATGGTCATGCACATCTGCTGAATGTGCATTTTATCTGTAGGGCGGACAGACAACACTGCAATGTGACACCATTACCCCACTGTATATGTGACAGGACACCATTGTGTTAAACATGTATGCATGTCAATGCATACGTCACAGATTACATGTCATACTACACGTTAATGTCAAGGTCATATGCCACACATCAGCCATGTGTACTGTTAACCTGTGCTGGCCCACATGCTGTAACTCAGGGATGCATGCTTACTACCATGATTGTGTAAAATGCATGGCTTCTGCTATGACACATGCATGCTGTTGTGTCCAACCCAGGGATGTATGATAACTACCACTATTATTGTCTGAGCTACATGCTGTCTGCTGTATCACCTGCATGTTGCATGCCTTCTGTCAAATCACATGCATGGTGTGTGTGTGTGTGTGTGTGTGTGTGTGTGTGTGTGTGTGTGTGTGTGTGTGTGTGTGTGTGTGTCTGTATTGTAATGTAGAGTCTTTGTTTGCCTTCACAGGTGATGTATGTGCGTTACCCTCCTGCGGTCCATCTGATGTTAGTGTCCCCACAGACTCTAACAGTGATGATGAACATATGCTTGCAGCACAGGCAGGATTGTCAGGGGCTGAATCTGTGCCATTGATTGCCATTCCACCTATATCCCCCTCATCCCCGCACACAGTTCTCATGGCAACACATACCGCATCACCAGTGGCCATAGAGAAAGGACAGTTAGTGTGTGGTAGCTTGGAACAGGAAAGTGTGGTGGCTACAGGAGGTGTGTATTCACACCATGGTGTCAGGCAAATGACTGGAGATGGGCCACACAGGCATGTGGCCAGTGCTGCTCATAGGAGGACCTCTGGCCGACATGCCCCTGCAGGACAGAGCGCAGCAGCTGGTGTCACCAGACACATGTTTCAGGCTGTAATGCTGGCACAGGCACATGCTGAATGGCAGAATAGAGAATGGCAGAGGCTTCAGAGGGCTGCTATCCATTCTTTAAATGACAACATCCAGGCATTGGCAAATACTCAACAGCAGATTGCTGAGGATTTGGACAGACGATTGGGTGACATGGTTGGAATCCTTGACCATGGCATGACAATCCGCGAGTGTGAGCTGTCTGTGCTGGAACATCTGGTAGGAGTGAGGCGTAGGTCACGTGGACGTAGGCCGGCTGTGAATGAGCTACCTCACATGCCTGCTCCCATAGTGGTGGTAGCAGCAGCAGTGCAGCTGGTGCTGCGCTGTCCACACCAGGATACAGCAGGCCACGTGCACGTGGCCCTGGATGGTCCCAACGGGGACACGGTTCCAGTGGACATGTGTCATTGGACAGTACCCAATCTGCACCTTTGCCTGATAGTGCCCGTGCAACCCCTGGCAGGCACAGGTCACGTGGCCATGGTCGGACATCATGAGCTGTAAAAACTGGTCTGTACAGTCTGGAGCTGTCAATAATACCCCTGTGTAGGCCAGACACATGGCAGAACTCTGTGCACACATACACGCACACACCAGAAACATCTGTAGGGCACCGCAACACTCACATGCATAACAACCACACATGGCCAATTAGATCACAGGCCCTAACCCACACACATGATGTCATCCGCTGGTGCAGCCTAGACCCCTGGCAAACATTATCACCCTGTGCATATGATCATGCCTGTGCCGCAACCCTGTCATCCACACCATCGGTACAGGGACATGTTCATATGATCTGATGCACAGGGTGAACAGAATAGGGAGATAAGTGAGGATTACAATTGCTGTGTACTGTTGACATGCAGCAGACATACCATGTAGTACAGGTTTAGAATGCATTGTTTTCTGTTCACAGTATGCATCTTGGTAACAACAGTAACAGCATGTTGGTAATGATGTCCTGCTTCCCTCCTTCAGGTCTAATTGCATGTGCCATTGAGTGCCAGTGTTTGCAGTTTCCCATGTGTAAATGTAGACTACTCACAGGCATGTATGGCAATACCAGCATGCTATTCGTAGCTTCAACCTCACTGTTAGAAAGGCTGACATTCCAAAGATGTCTACACATCTACTGATCCAGTAGCATGGGAGCTGTGTACTAAGCTACAGTGGCTACAGACATGACATCCATACCGGGTGATATCACAGGTACAGTTACATGGGGCAGGGAGTTTACATAATGGTCTATCTGATGACAAGGGTAGAGGCCAGTTGATAGCTTGAGGCCTCACTGTGTGGCAGTAATATACATTCACATTACAGGATGAGAACACACAACTACACACACACACACACACACACACAGGTATTCACACACATGTATTCAGACACACAGTAACACGTCCACACTCACGGGGTCAATGACACTGGAACACACAAACACACTTCATAGTGTTGAGGTGAAGACCCCTGCCTATGTGGTAATCACCATTAAAGTACTGTGCGCCCACATGATGCGACACAGAGAATACACATGTACAGGTAGTCAGTAATGCCTAAGATCAATGGCATCAACATAGTAGTAGATTGCATCACTTATCTGTTCACTATGGTAACATACATCCTCACTCCATGGGCCAGACAGCCATACATACATACATACACACACACACACACACACACACACACACACACACACACACACACACACTCTGTGGAGTCCAAAATTGAATGCACCTATGTCATGCACATACAGATAGCTCACACACCCCTGCCTATGTCTTGCTTTCTACACTTCAGTATGTACAGATCTCTGCAACAGTGTACAGGAGTGTGAGTAACAATTGGGATGTATTCCCCACCATATGTGGCATATATGGACACACAAGCAAACACACGTCAGTACTGTGACTCAAACACCTGCTATCTTAAGATACGTATGACAGACATGCAGCAGTATTGCCCGCATTACAATGTGTACTGACGCTACCTTTGGCAATTGTACTGATATATGCACACTGGAGGTCTCAAGTGTTACAGGTGTCAAGTGAATTACAGTCAGTGACACCCTGACCACTGTGTAGGTTGTATGTCTTCCCCTTCAATTAACAGAAACATAGCTTAGTGTTTGCACATGTTATGGTAGGACAGCTTGTGACACACCTGTGAGCTGTCTTCAGCAAACATCCATCTGCAAAGATGGCCCACCACTTAGTTATGTCCACACATCCGTCCATACCTGATGTACATCTTACCGTACTGTCAGTATATCACCATATACAGTTGGCAATGATGGGGCTGCATTGCAACTGCATGTTGTAGTAAGACACACGTCACCTGCAAACATCAGCTACTGCACACGCATGGTAGCTGAATGCACACCACTACATGTACATGTGTGTACGTCCTACATTCCTGTCATTTAACCATGTTTGTATTCATTGCAATTGGTGGACATGTGTGATGACATACATGACACATGGACTGTTGTATGATATGATAGTTGTCATAGGTAACCAGTACAGAGGGAATGTTAACTCAGTCAACATTGATATCACACCTTATGTACTGTTAGCATTCAACAGCCATGGACCTACCTTCAATGTGCATGTGTGTAATTGCTGTAGCCACCTGTCTGCACAAAGGACTGCAACAGCTATGCTATGTATGTATGTGTTGTGTGTGTATATGGCATGTACATATCCATGTCAGGTACATGTATGTCATATCCAAACATGAGGGTGTTTACTGGTGTACAGCAACAGTCATCTGTTACTGCTGTATATGACCCAGGGCCCCTATTATGTGTACAGCCAACCTGGTTATGAACAGTGGTATCATTGCATTGCATAACACATGATGCAACTGTGTCAGTACATGGGTAGTCTGCACAGTTGATTTAGAGCTAGGTACAGTCCACTAGTCATGGGTCACATGGTGTTGTACTGATATATGTTCTACCACATGTATGGATGTGTGTTGCTGGTCCAAGGACATGGTGATGTCTGAGGGCTACATCCTAGAATGCGGCTTTTGACACTGTGATCTGCACCTGACACATCTGTGATGCCTTTTGAGGGTGTACTGGCCAGTACATGTTAGTGGCCTTCATGTACGTGGGGACACCCCCACCTGGAGCGGTCCGTAATGGTGTTATGGCCCACATGTCTGTATCCGAGGTATACGGTGGTAGTGCTATTGTGCACAACTGAGCCTTCAGCCAGGTGTTCCTCACTTCACAGATGTCAGTATTCCCCATTGTTGGATCTACATTGGGCAGCTGTGATTATGAACACTACACATCTAGCACTGTTTAGCATACACATACAATGCAGTTGTCCTCTAGCTGTCAGGGTGTTAACCTGGTTTCAGGACATTCGTCTATGAATGGCACTATATGGGCGAAGTAGCCACTCCTGGCAGGACAACAACATGGGTGGTATTAATGTGCCAGGTTTAGACTGGTACGTCTAAGGTGACAGACAGCACCAGACATTGTGTAGGAGACCAGTATCAGATATATGTAGTGCAGTGTTCCTGATAACAATGGCAACTATCAACACCAGAGTCCATTACAATGTGTTGTTCACGTATAACTGTAATAGCATGGCCACTGTGCCCTTTCGTGTTTAGAATCAGAGTGCATACAAAACAGCCCTGTGCTACTAAGTGTGTGAGCATGCCCAGTATAAAGTTGTGTAGATGGACACATAGTGCATTCCAAATGGCCATGTGCTACTAAGTGTGTGAGCATGCCCAGTGACTCCTTGTGTCGGTTATGTGTCTCTGTGTATGGGCATGGCCATTGTAACCCTGTATAGTGATAGTAGTCGTCCAGTCAACAGATGGCCATACCCCACTTCAGGATGGATTCCTACATTGAACACACTGGTTCACAGGTATGTACATCATAACTGCCAGCAATCATGTCGATGTCTGCATTCCTAAAAGGTCATAATGACAGTCTTGAAAGGTGTAGTGTCTGTGGCATGGCTCGTATCTATGTAGTATTATAACAGTGGTCCATAGATAGACAGTTGTCCTGATCACACCACTGGCGTGTGTTTGTCTCCATCTGTCTGGGGACAGAAATATGCTTTTAGACTGCTCACACTCCATACAATCCCTATCGCCGTCTTTTCCATTGCTGATGATGTCACCCACCTAGATGTACACACCTCTGGGAGTGCTGTGTCCCAGTAATCTCGGTAGCGTGTTCTGTAACTGTGTAAGTACTGTAGTATGATAAGGTAATTAGGTCTGTGTTCTAATCCCAGCCATGCCACCTGTGTGTGTGTGTGTGTCTCCATCTGCCTGGGGGCAGAAATATGCTTATAGACTGCTCACACTCCATACAATCCCTATTGCAATCTTTTCCATAACTGATGATGTCACCCACCTAGAAGTACACCTCTGGCAATGCTGTGTTCCAGTAATCTTGGTAGTGCATTCTGTAACTGCATAATGCTGTAGTGTAATAAGGTAGTTAGATCTGTGTTCTAATTCCAGCCATGCCAACTGTGTGTGTGTGTGTGTGTGTGTCTCCGTCTGCCTGGGGACAGAAATATGCTTTTAGACTGCTCACACGCCATACAATCCCTATTGCCATCTTTTCCATTGCTGATGATGTCACCCACCTAGAAGTACACCTCTGAGAGTGTTATGTCCCAGTAATCTCTGTAGCGCGTTCTGTAACTGTGTAATCTTAGGTCTGTGTTCTAATCCCAGCCATGCCAATTGTGTATGTGTCTCCATCTGCCTGGAGACAGAAATATGCTTTTATACTGCTCACACTCCATACAATCCCTATCGCCATATTTTCCATTGCTGATGATGTCACCCACCTAGAAGTACGCCTCTGGGAGTGCAATGTACCAGTAATCTTGGTAGCACGTTCTATAAATGCGTAATACTGTAGTGTGATGAGGTAGTTAGGTCTGTGTTCTAATCCCAGCCATGCCAAATGTGTGTGTGTGTGTCTCCATCTGCCTGGAGACAGAAATATGCTTTTAGACTACTCACACTCCATACAATCCCTATCGCCGTCTTTTCCATTGCTGATGATGTCACCCACCTAGAAGTACACCTCTGGGAGTATTGTGTCCCAGTAAGCTCAGTAGCGCGTTCTGTAACTGTGTAATGCTGTAGTGTGATAAGGTAGTTAGGTCTGTGTTCTAATCCCAGCCATGCCAACTGTGTGTGTCTCCATCTACCTGGGGACAGAAATATGCTTTTAGACTGCTCACACTCCATACAATCCCTATCACCATCTTTTCCATTGCTGATGATGTCACCCATGTAGAAGTACACTTTTGGGAGTGTTGTGTCCCAGTAATCTTGGTAGCACGTTCTGTAACTGTTTAATGCTGTAGTGTGATAGAATAGACAGGTAGGTGCTCTATTCCAAGGCATAACAGATGTGTGTGTTTGGCAGTCATATCCTATGTGTTGGTGTCTGTGAGTGGCTAGCGTCAGGATGTGTTGAGGAGCGTGTTTTGTTGTGTTCCTATATAGTGTCCATAAATGTCACAATCAGCCAAGAGAGTGGGTTGGCAAGACATACACATACATTCAGCAATAGGTCTGGTGAGTAATGTCAGCAGCCCTAATCTTACCTTTAATACAGTCTGAACCCGTGTGATGCACAGAAACACACTTGCCTTGATATTAACACCAGTACATAATGCAGGAAGCGCATGTGGTTTCCTTTTCATTCTTGTCTAATGCTTTGGTGTCATGTGGTCCGCTGTTGAGATATGTATTCTATATCTACGTATGTGTGTGTATATGTATATATATATATATATATATATGTATATATATATATATATATATATATATATATATGTGTGTGTGTGTGTGTGTGTGTGTGGATATTAGCACACATAAATATACATGATGGAATACATGTCCTATACTGTTGAATGCCTGTGCTGGATGATCTGTACGTGATAACCTCAGATGTATGTATATCTGTCATGGCTTAGTGGTAATGTACATCGTCTGTGGTGTGCAGGGTCCTGGGTTCGAGCCGTGCAGACACCGGTTGTTTTGTTGCTGGGAAGAACAAGGGACATTGTCTATGGTGATAGTAAGGTGCTTTTAACCAGTTGTGTGCAGATCTGCATGACAGTAAGCAGTGGTTATTTTTGGGGCGACTCAGTATGGGTCATGTAACTATGCATTAGAAGACAATACTATGCAAACAAGGTGGAAAATAGTGAATCCCGTTTATCCCCAGGGTGTGATATAGATCCCAAGAGTGTATGTGTATAGATAGCCGGGTGCAGGACTCGAATATAGGTGAAAGCATGGGGGGGGGGAGGTTCAGGCATACTGTACGTACATTGGAGCCCTGTGTCTCGGGATTGCTCCTGCCTTAGCACGCCTAAGCTAGGGGTGTGTCTATACCTGCCTAGTGCAATTGGGAGGGTCAACAGCAGTAGGAGATTAGTCAAGGTGAACAAGCTGGGCAAACAGCTGATAATTATCACAATCAGCAGATTACAGGCCCAGCCAAGCACAGAACACTACAATAAAGTGAGCAAGCACCATACCCTCAGGTTTTTCCACACTCTACACCACCGGTGTATACATGCGGGAAAATTTTACAAAACAATCCAACGAAATGAGAAGGGCTGCAGCATGCAACATAGACCAACATGTGCAGAAAGCTGAGGGTGGTGAGGATGTGAATGCTGCCAAACAACCCTCAGTGAGGAGACAGAGAAGAGTGTACAGACCCAGGGTAACCTATCAGGGGCTACATGAGCTGGAGATAGTGGAGTGCTATGGGGTGGACAGAGACCTCCTACAGCAGATTGTTAAGCTGTGCCGGCCATACCTGACACATCGAACAGGCAGAGGGAAACCCATCCCAGTGGATACCAAGGTATGTGTAGGCCTAGTTATACTAGCCACAGGTACCTCCCAAAGCACAAGTGGGAATATCATGGGGATCTCACAGACATCTGCATCCAGAGTATTCCACCAGTTCCTGGATGCCATGTCACCACATGCCAGTGAGCACGTACATTTCCTCAACACATGTGAGGTGTTGACCAGCAATATGCGTCTCTTCCACCAAATGGCAGACTACCCTGGGGTAGTGGGTGCTATAGCCTGCATGCACGTATGCATCAAAGCACCACCCGGTGAGTGGGGTAGGGCCTACATTAACTGCAGGGGCATCCCCTCCATCAACTGCCAGGTCGTATGCAATGCCCAGGGCATTATACTGAATGTGTGTGCTGGCTTCCCTGGAAGCTATGAAGATTCCAATATATGGCATCTGATGCAGCTGTACCACAGCTTTGCCAATATGGACATCCCCTACGGTCACCTAGTAGGGGATGCTGGTTACCCACAGGAGCCGTGGCTGATGACACCCATCAGAAATGCACACACACCTGAACAACTATGCCATAATGAGGCACACGCACAGGCAAGAAATATAATTGTGCATGTGTTTGGGATGCTCAGGTCATGGTTCCAGTGTCTGGACACATCTGGTGGAGTCTTGCAGTATTCACCAGCTACATGCACCCAAATTGTTATGGTATGTGCTATGCTACACAATATGATCCTGCGGAAACAGCTGCAGCAGGAACAGCATGGGGCAGAGCCACACAGCCCCCCACCAATGCCAAGGCCTATACAGGCACAGAGTGAGTCAGAGGAGGAACTACCTGAGCCGGACCCAGTAGGCGGAAGGAGGCATGCCCAGTATGATCTGGCCTTGGCAAAGAGGCAACACATAGCATATGCACTGACACAGTAGATACCCAGGAAATGTCACCGCACAGACAGTAAAAGGGATGCCAAACATGACACTACCTGTGCTCTGCCATGTATAGGAAGTGCAATGTGTGCATCCGACATAGGCAGCCCTCCAGCACCATCCTCAGGTCTGGCACACCCTCAAGGTAAGTCAATCAACCTACCAATTGGCAGTTGTATTAGAATGTGTTGTTACCTGTAGCTATGGTATGGATGTGAGCATGCAAGGGAATTTGGTGGCCGAATGTTAAGGCAGCGTACAGTAGATGCCATAGTGGCACCATGACATCTGTAGCACATACTGGGGTCACCATAGTAGACAGTAGTACACAGGGTGTCCTAACCCACTGCGGGTAATGGGCTGAGCATCATGTGTGCCCATACAGGCCACACAAGTCTCAACCAGCTGGACAGGTGTAGACCAACACAGACAAATGCTGTACAATGGCCTCTGAATATGCCCAAT